>NC_089315.1:22799435-22816935 GCF_036669915.1 Pocillopora verrucosa | reverse complement strand
CATGATTTTGGATCTGAGTTGCCCGATAGTGTTGGTACCCGCGGCTGTGGGTCGCGATACATGGGATTTGCAGACAGTAAATAAACATTTCCACGTTGTCCCCTTCTGCATCTGCTATTGTGGAGACGAAGTAAAATACTGGTAACTATTAAAGTAAAAGCGTAGCTGAACAGTCACAAAGTCTGATGGGATCGAACAACTGGCCTTCCCACCTACATTTTATTTTGAACAATTTGCATGTAAAATTTTTCATGTTCTATAAACACGTTGGCCAAGTGTGTAGCATAAATGTTGCAATGAATATAACCTGTAGTTCTAAAGCAATAACTCTTTTCAAATATTTTTAGGCAGGACAATACATTTCAAATGTGTTATGCAAGGCTGCATTTTGGAAATGAAGGCATCAAAAGGGAGCAGTCTATGACGTGAACTATCGCATCAGAAAAAACCTTGGTTTGAAAGTGTTTTCTAACAACTATTACATAGTTAGAAAAAGTGATGATAATGAGAATAATATTTAATATTTATATTGCGCATTTTCTATAAAAAAATAATCAAATGCGTATTACAAACATTACAATAAATACAATATAAGAATCTATTTACAATCACAATGAAATCAAAGATGAAAACTGCACTATCACAATAAGCTATAAGAAAAGTAATTTGCAGAGCAAACTATATAAAAATCTAAATATAAACTAATGCCTTGTTAAATAAAAATGTTTCCAAGTTTCTGTTTAGAGTCACTTTTGGTGCAAGCAGATCTAATGCTTACGGGAAGACTGTTCCAACACTGCGCTGCCGCACACTCTGGGGTGCTCAGAAGAATTCCCTTGTTATTTCGCGGTAAATCATAATGGGATGTTGGTAAAAGAGAAATTCAATCTCTGAGATATTTAAGAGCTGAGCCCTGGAGTACTTCAAAGGTGATCAAAAGGATTTTAAACTCGATACGTAGGTGGATAGGCAACCAGTGAAATTGTTAAAGGAGCGTCGCAAAATGACTGTATAGGTGCGCAGAAGATCAATTGCACACAGGCATTCATGACACGTTGGAGTTTTTGCATGTGATGGCCGGGAACTCCATAGAGGAGACTGTTGTAATAGTCTAACCTACTGGTTATAAATGCATGAATCAGTTTCTCAGCACATTCACTCGTAAGATATTTCTGTATGTGTTGGATATCATACAGATAAATGAATGCACTACCACCGACCTCGCATTTAGAGGACACAGGGTTAACTGTTGATCATTGGGATACAAACAAACACTATCCGGTGCTATTAAGTGTTCAATGTTTTGCGTCGATCTGGAGCATTGGGAATTTGAGTAGGTCCTGCGTTGAGCTTAAACACAACAACAGTGAACAGAATGTAGTTGTGGTGTTAGAATAATATATGCACAGGCACCTCTGTCTCTTAGCACCAGAGCAACTCAGGAATGTAGGTCGAGGTGTGCTTTTGAGTAGATCGATACCGATTACTCTTTCGCAATGCTTCGCGCTCCATGACCCGGTGAATGTACCTGGTTCAGCTAGTTAGGCCCGATTGTTCACGATGCAAATTTTGCTCTTTTGCCATCTAAGACCATAAGTCGAAGGAGATCCAAATATTGATCATCCCGGCACTAATACATTTCTAGTGAGCTCAAAACTCGAGGTGAAGATTCCGCATTGCCTTAGACATATATGTTGTGTATTGGGAAGAGGGGCTGCAGAGAGGAGAAAAGGGACCCAGGACACGGAGGTAGACATGCTGTGTCGTATGCATGCCATGCCGCAAGATCCATTTGCTATTAGTTAGAACTGGAAAATTATAGCTTTAGGCAATTGTTAATCTTGATGATACATTATCACAGTGATTTTTAGCATCGAACTAGTCCTAAGTTACATTCCTAGTTTACCTTTCTATGTGATGGTGTGTGTGGATTGTTAAGAGGGAGTTTAGAAGTAGTTCTTGAAAGATCTATAACTGGGAATAATGATAACAAAACTCTCAGAAAGAATTTCCAGATTTCTTGATCAAATATTAACCGGTCTTGAGTACTTTTAGATCTTCATGAAAAGCTCATGAAGTTGAAATGAGATTCACAATTTTAGCTCTTACAAGTTTTATTTACAATAGGTGATTTAATTCAACAATAACCATAGACTTTTAGGGAAATTAATGTCAGCAATATTTAAGAAACTTTAATGTTTGGAAGTTTGTCATTTTAAGAGGTTGAGCTATCAAAGAATGCAATAAATGTTTGATTGTTAAATGTTAGTTAAAAAAACTCTTTGAATAAAGCAGGTGGCAATTTCATTTACATAATACAATACAATATAAACTTCATTAACACTCCCTAAGGGAGCTTTTCGGTGGTAATCATCAAAAACTAAAATCTACAAGATGTACAAGATGTAAAATGTACACTTGTCCTGTCGTGCTCTTAAAACAAGGAATGTTTAGAGGGTGAGTATTTCGAGTGATAATACCACGTACCTCTCCTTGATTTAAGAAAAGTAAGGTAAGATAAGGGGTTTTAGACCAGTCATACAGTGGAAAGCAAGTACGGCATCGCGATAGTATAGCTGATATTTTACTGGAAACCAGCGCAAATCTTTTAAGATTGGGGTCACGTTATCAAACTTCCTGGTGTTGCTGATCATCCGGGAGGCAAAGTTCTGTACAGCTTGAAGCTTAAGTATATGTGTAGTTGCTGCATTGGATCAAACGGATGAACGATAAAACAGTTTACGGAACACGAGGGAATTAACTACTCTGATTAGAGTATTTCTACCAAACATATGCGTAACACGATTTGAGAAAGGCTCGACATACAGGACGAAAAAGTTTTAATGATGTGATCACAGAAAGTGAGGTTTGGATGAAATGTAACACAAATCTTTAACAGCTTTTGTGGGTGTAAAATCTTTCCACAACAACGATCAACAGACGTCAGGGAGTTTAGAGAGCATTTGGCGACTTCTGTATAGCATAAGCTGCGTCTTGTCTGGGTTCAGAAGAAGACAATTACTGAAGCACCAATTTCAAACTCTGCGGAGATCACCTATGCTATCAGAGACTGATCTTGCTCAGTCTTGGATTGGAAAGGAGATAAAGAGTTTAGTGTCATCAACGTAGCTCTCAGATAAACAATGCCACAACACAGATGACAGATTGTTCACGTAGATACTAAATAGGATAGGCCCTAGGATACTGCCTTGTGGGAGCCCACTTTCCACAGGTAGTGGCTCTGCCAGTTCCTTATTTATACAGATGACTTGATGTCTTTCAGATAAACAACTGTTAAACTAAGGGATGCAAAAGGGTGAAATGCCAATGTCTTGCAATTTATTCTGCAGAATTTCATGGTTTTATGCTGTCTAATGCCATACTCATATCCAATAAGACAACCGCAGTTACTTTCTTCTTTTCTGGGGCATTGTCAGCTTTTTTTTAAATTCTGAAGCTTCACCAGAAGGGCAGTTTCTACATCAGTTGTCTTTTCTCCTGAGCCCATAGGGTCATCCAATACTCTGGCAGCATCAGCACTGTCTTTAGGCAATGCTTCTTCACTAATTTATGTTTTGGAGGAGTATCTTGCGTGGGCAGAACAGTCATTCAAGAATGATAAGGACTGGGCCGCCAAACAAGTGAACATTATGGGGCAGTTTGCAGCCCAAGCATTTTGATGCATGCTTATTTGCAACCATTAACTTGCCTTTTGCATCTTCAAAGAAAATCAGATTTTGGAAAACAGATTTTTAAAAGAGACAGTGGAGTTTTGAGAAAGTTGTTTTTATGATGGTTGGTGTGGGTGACGCTATATCGAAGGCGTTCACCGAGGGTCGAACACACAAGTTTATAGTACAGCGATTAAATTTAAAATAGGTTATGTAAGCTTCAGCACTTGTTCCCACGAAAAATTCAAACCTGAGATGTACAAGATCGTCCTGAACAAAGGAACCTTGAGGTCCTGTGGCAGTTTCTTGATTTTGTTTTGAGTATTTTGTGGTTGTCATAAAATAACTACTGTGATATATTTCTTTTGAACAATTTTCACGGGATTTTTACCCGTGAGCTAAATGCGAGTACAAATATTTTTATAACGGGCACATAAAATAGCATGACACTGTCACTATTTTCTTCCAGTATCAATCATTAGAAGAAGAAATATTACTAAATGCGTTTATAGCGATTCCCAAAATCCTAGATTCATGAAAACAAGCCATCAAACTATACTTCTCTGTTTTTGTTTAGTCACATGTGGCTCACAGATAAAGACATACAATAACAGATAAAAATGTTTTCAGTATGTTTGAGCTATCTACTAGGTTATCAATGCGCCAATAAGCCTAACAGTAACGTTTGAATTTTTAGACGGTAGCTTCGTCTCTTAAAAAGTAAATTATGAGAAAGATTCTCCTTGCAGCGTTTAGTCCGTTGAGAGAAGTTCAATGTTTTTTACTTACGTAATACGAAAAATTTGTCAACACTGAAACGTCAAATGATTTGTGAAATAACGAACGGGAATTTCAGGAATTGTATACACCCTACGTTATGGGGAATTCTGAAGTAAATGGATGTAAATGACCTTCCCGATTTTGTTTCCTCAGTATGCGAAAAGTTCGATGGCTTCCTCCACTAAAATACCTAAAAAAATTAAAATTGGTGTGTGGAGGCAATGCCGAGTTTCATTGCTTAGATGGTAAACGGTTTGCCGAAAAATTGGATCGGTGCATTACCACCATTGTGTTCAAAGACGGGAGACGCTGCAAATGCATAATTTGCTAGATTACGCACTTAGAGTGTTTTCCAAGTGCTTTCCTTTATATGAAATATTTTTAAATATTTCAACACTTTTCCGCCCGGTGCATTGCGTAAGTTTTTACAAAATTGCCTTCAAAAGATCGAGTCTCTACGAGGCCCACACCGAATTGATAAAAGCAAAAATTCAGTTAAAAATGCAAAAAAACTGCCCACCATTTTTCGAAAACCTCTTGTGATTCAAGTCCTTTGAGTGCAAGGCCTTCTTTACAAAGTATGTGGAACTACTAAGAAGAAAACTCTCGAGCATATCCTCGAACTGGTCTCTTTTCCCATTGAAATAACCCACGAAGTACCGGTTTTCAACAGAACAATTTTCAAGGTTTGACTCAAGGAAGTCAATCTCCGATTTGTTTAAAGAAGATTGATTAGTTGCAGCCATCACTACGCATTCTAGTGTCTTATTCAAAGATTGCCTTCAGTTTTTAGATGTCATTCTTTCACGGGCTTTCGCAATATTTGCATGTTTCATAATTTCCCCGCTGACCAAAATTACCGTGTAATCTTACCTTCGACGAACACCTTCGATGTAGCGTCACCCGGTTGGTGTCATCAAATGTTCATCTACTGATGTACACTTGTGTCTGATCTTACTCTGGTATTTTTCATGCACTGCTCTTTTCATTTCTGTCAGATATCCAAAACTTTTACACACAACAACAGAAAATATCTAGTTTGTTCAGAGAGTTTTTTTTTTTTTTTTTTTTTTTTTTTTAAGTAGCCAGATATTTGATCTGGAGAAGGGTACTGGATTCATGTAACTTTCTCCTTTTTAAGAGAAATGTCTAAGGAGTGTGATATGTTCTCACTTGTGGTAGACTGGTGTTGACATGATTAAGGGCAAGCAAAACTGTAAACAGATTTGCATTGGAATGGAGGTTCCCTGCTGGTTAAAAGGTCTCTTATCAAAGAAAGTTAACACCACTCATCAGAGAGAAATATAGGCTTTATGCCTGGGAGCAAAAATAGCTCTTTCAGGAGTCACCTATAAACAATTATTGAGGTGGCTCCCAAACACAAATGGTTTCCTGAAACATGGTTTTCAACAGACAGGTGTGATACCTACGGGAAATCTTCATATATGAAGCACTTCAGTCATACAGACTGTTCTAAGGGGGCTCATGAAAGGAGGGCTGATGGCAGATGGTGCCTCAGTTTTTGCTTAGTGTTTTTCTGAACTGGTGTTGTACTATTCTGTACCTTCTTCTCGATATAGGGGGCAGTCTTTCCAAATTCATCTTGCATTTCATAATAGGTAGTGGACTTCCATGTGGTAACTCTGAGGGAGTCCAGTTGACAAAGAAAGGTTTGGCATCAATCAGTCTTTGATGAGACTTCATAGGCAGACAAAGAAATGTGGCCCAAAAATAAGAGTTACGGTCAGTTGCCGACGGTTCAACTCGCCAATGCCAACTTGCTGACGTATAAAATCGAGTGGAGTTGCCGGCGAGTTGGTCTTCAATTCAGTACAACGTACTAGAAGTTAAACAGTAAAAGATCTTTCGAAAAAGACAATTTCCTTCCAACAAAGTTTATAAGGATCTCATGGTGAATGAGTTATTGTGTGAAAACAACATTGTAAAGACTCATCATGTCAATCGGTCAATCGGTTGATAATAATAATAACAATAATAAAACATATTTATACAGGATAGCCTTACGATGAAAGAGTGGTGTTATCAAAGGGGTCCTGTTTATAACTAGCGCAAACTTACCAAAACTACACTATACAAAAAAATTCATCGGCAGATCTCCTAAATAATAACTTGCTGCTAATCTGCCTAGTTTTTAAAGGGAAAGAATTAAAATTTAAAGCACCTAAAAAAATGTAAAGTTTTCTGAGCAAATTCAAGTTTTACCATTGTGAAAACATAAGTAGCCCCACTGTCTCCATATTAAAATCGTGGGTCAAAAAATCAAAATAATCCTTAAAAAGAGTACGAACATTGCCTTGTAGGCAGTCAAAAACAAATAAGGAAACCTTTTTCTTCAAAATGTTTTCAGCTGAGGGTAGGCGGAGTTGGTAATTTTGAAATTTGGAACTTGGCTGAGTTGTCCTGTGACTTTGTTGTTGCAGGTTTCTGGCCACAGTAAGTAAAAATAGGCATTATCATTGTTCTCTAGATTCGTTCAGCGCTAAAGGTGTCAATGTTAGAATAGATTCGCTGTCATAAGTTCACTCTTCCTGCTGCGTTCTTGTACGTTTTGTAAAAGTACGTATCAAGATTCATTGTGGGGTCCAGATGTATGTTGAGGTACTTGTAACTTGGTGTTGTGTTGATACGAGATGCATTAACCAAGAGGTTCTTTGCCATCGAATCTGTTTAATCTTTTTGCTGTTCCAAACAGCATTACTTCAGTTTTTCCTTTTTTAAGATTGATTGTTAGTTTGTTATCTCGAAACCAACTGGCAAGACTATTGGTGTCTTCGCCTAGATTGTGCTGGATACCATCCAAATCTTTCGAGGATGTAAGAATCACTGAGTCATTTGCATAGGTGATAATGTTAGAGTAACAAAGTGGTTTGTGTGTGTCATTAAAGTGAATTGAAAACAATAGTGGCCAGAGAATACTCCCTTGAGGAACACCTGAGAAAACAAGACTAGGTTCAGACAGCACTCCTTTAAATTGGACGATCTGCTTCCGAAGGAACAAATAATCAGTTGACCAGTTCAGTTTATTGTTCTGTTGCCTTAAAAAGAAAGTTTTTCTAACAAGTTCTCTGTTACATACCATTTCTCGTTGTCGCTAACACTGTGTCTGTACAGTGGGAAAAGTGTTCCAAAAGGAAAATTCGAAAATTATTCGTTGCCAATAAATAATAAAACGAAAAGTGAAATGATAAGCAACAAAAATAGTTCCGGTTCAAGATGGCAATTAAGCCACTTGCATTAGCTCAAAGATTTCCGGCCCTCACCCCTTTCTGTGCGTCAGCTTGTACGATTTGGAAAGACGCATTGATCACCTTTAAAGATAATATTTTAAAAAGGAACTTCATTAGTTTCACTTGCCGTTTTCATAAACAAGATGCAGTCTTCTTCATTTGGCTGAATTGGAGGATGAAGAGAAAAAAGTAGGTCAATATCCCTGGTAATATTCTTACTTGATCGTTGAGTCAACCCCGAAGCAATCTATCCTTATTTGCGTTTGTGCAATGATCGATTGTTTTAAAAATCGGCAAAGCTGATTTTAACATCGCCGTCTTCTGCAGTGGTGTTTTCAATTTATTTGACTTTAGTCAAGTCTCGTGCTGAATGCACCTGATGAGACAACATAAATTGCTAGTCAATCAATAGTGAAGTTTTCATTTATAGGACTTATGAAAATCATATAATGGCTGTTCAAATTACAGGGACTCTTCCTCCCCCTCCACCTTTTTTTAATTATCATAAGCAATATATGAATAGCTACCTAGTTTTAACGTGCATATTATCCTCATGTACGCACATAAGCCAAGGAGGGCCTGTTCGTAGACCGTCAGTAGGCTTATGCCACTTAAGCAGGATGAAAGACAAATAACCAATTGGTTGTGCGCAGACTGGTTGATTGTTTTAAATTAATGACCGAGAGGAAGTTCTACCTGGACTTGAAACCATTCAACCATAATGGCAAAACAAACAAACAAACAAACAAAACCAAGAAAAATTTAAGTAATTAGTAATACATAATAATAAAAATAGATCAATTTATAAACGTCACTTGAAGGACAAACCTTTTCCTTAAGAGTATACCTCTTCTTAAATGAGTCATATTCTGACTCAATAATGTCATAATGTGCTACAGAATATTGCTTTTTTCCTACGAGGGATACTTCTATTTTGCGGCAGGAAATCCAATTTTTCGCTACCAGTTCGGTATCTTTCTAAAGGATGAATCTTCCTCCGAGTCTCTGGTCGAAAAACTGAATCCATGGACTGTTATCACAATGATTTCGTCCAATGTACGAAAATAACAGTACCTCAATCTCAGAAACTTTTGTGCTCTTTTAACTTGCTCCTGCAGTAAAGAATGTAGAAGCAATACCTGGGAGTGAAAGCTAAGACAAATGGCTGCATCACTGAAGATATTACTAACATGCTCAACCGGAATGTGTTCCATTGTCATTGGTTTCTTGAGAGACACCACCTCAGTTCAAAGCTCCAGCATTTTCTGAAAATATCATTACAAGTAAGTGTGATAAATTGTGGAAAATTTTGAATTCATTGCAAGAAATTTGCCATTAATGGTTTTGTTTACCTTTTCGAAAGATTTTCTGAGTTCGTCTTTGTCATTCAGAAGAACGACGAGAGCCAAACTCAATGGGAAGAATCTCACATGTCCTGATAAACTTTTTTTTTCGTATAGACGCAGAGCTTTGCTCAATTATTGACGAATTGCTCATAAGTTAGTGATTGTGTCGCTACAACTCAAAGTAATTTTCTCACCGACTGGAGCGTTCTATGAAGTTCGCAAGTTGTTTTTGTCTCGTAATCAAGATTTGCTTGGAGTTGTTTTAGTTTGGAATGCTGATGAGGAAACAGGATAAAGTTGTATTATTGGTATCCAACACTAATATAGAGTATTGATTTAAAAATTGGATTTTGGATTCTCTCCCCGCTTTTTCTCTGCTCAGAATGAAGAGGGTTTGTTTTTTTGCGAAAAGCAAATCGAGCACTAAGATTTGTGTCCACATACTTTGCTTGAAAATCAGAAGTCCAATGTTAATTAAAAGTCCATTTAATTTTACAGTTAATTAAAATTACAATTAAATTACAATTTATTTAGTCTTACATATCAAATATGGAAGCTCAGCATGCTCTTCTTGGACACCTTCTTGTCTATTTAGTTGTTTACTTGTCGATGCCTCCTGAAAAATACAAAAGGGAGTTCAAACCGTGGGCTGGATATTTTACCACAATCAGCAGAATTGATAAGGGAAAAAATCAAAGCAGATCCTCCTCAACTTCAGGTGGTCCTTGGTTCTTTCGTTCAGTGTTGGAAACTTTGTCTAGCTTTATATTAAAGAAAATGAGGTTCAAGTTAGGAATTATGGAGTTTCGTAAAGATGCCGCAGCTAGAAATGTTTTGCGCTCCTAACTTTTATCTGCGACGAAGAATATAATTTCCATTTTTTGAAGACAAAAAACAAAACAGTGAACAGTCGTTACTGTGAAGCATTTCTCATCTTACCTTGTTAAGGTTGGCAATTGTCTTCTCTCCATCTGCTACTTTTTCTAGCAAATCGTACGCCTCTTCCTCAGGCGTTGATGCCTTCAAGAACATAAAGGTATAGGAGGTAATCCTATGGCTCCTGCAACACCTCGCAGGATTCTCGGCCATTCTTTGTACTTGGGCAAAGCATCGCCTGCTGAGACACGCAATTTGCTGGACTTTCTTCATGCTTTTATCTCCCGATTTCCTTTTGTTGAATAAGTCCACCCGTTTGTCCAGGGCTTTGTCTTTCCCAACCTGAGGGAGATCGTAGTTTTCTGGAAAGCAGGACTTAAATCTGTACATTACTTTTCTAAGAACATTTACCAGCAGTCAGAACTCTGGGGCTTGGTAGGGCGGTAGATGTTTAGATGGTGTTGTGGTACCCATAGATGGTAAAATTGGAACATAAAATCCTTGCCTAGGCATGTTCATTAAGAAGGTTAAATCAGCTGGTATAACTAGGGGATTATTCAGTAGAGTTAAACACATTCGGAAAACTCGAATAACTAGCTCCGAATAAGCTGGCTGACTTTATGGTCTAGAACATAAGCGTAGGAAATTATGTCGATCACGAGAACACATATCATCAGCAGTTAAGGACGCAAGCAAATGGGAAACGGCCAAATAATTATTTGCGCAATTTCCTCTTGAACTAATAAAAGAAATCTGTATTTAGTCAAAAAGGTAATAAGGGATACGGTGTTTCCCTGATTTAAAGAGGGCTTCATCCTGAAAAGACACCGCACTTCTGTACAGAGCATTTTGATATCATGTAGAATGGGAAATATAATCCTGGAACAAACAAATATATAAAGTGGAGAACTAAATATTACATGACATTTGTTGTTATGAAGAAATACTCATGCCCATGTATGTAGGAGTTTTTAATGTGATTGGTTCCTTTATTTTGTGAATTGCAACAAGATTCCTATAAAGATTTTGCAGCTCTTAAATGTAGGTTTTGAACTGTATTTTAATGAGACCATATAAAATTGAAGGTTTCTGTGATGAAGGACATACTTTGTTGTTGTTGTTGATAATGTTGGAACAAGCTTTCTAACTTGAGCAATGCTTATTTTATGTTTTTGCGTTATTCTTTCACAATAATTGGATAGCGTACTTTTAGAAACATTTATTTTTTCTGCTGCAAGTGGATGATCATTGTGGCTTTTATGTAATTCTTGTGGGTTATCAAGATCAACTTCTAACATCAACTCCCCCTTCTTGCTTGCTCCTGTGTGTTTTCTTAAGTTTGCATGTTAAATTTCTTTTTCACTCAATCATTTAAAAGAACTAGTTGAAAGATGTTGACTCATTGCCCATCCATACAGATGATTGGCATCCACACACGATATATTTTGATGGTTCTTCAGCATTGTGGCTGTTCATGTATTTGTTGTTTGCTCTTACATGTGGGTTGAAAATGTGTGATACCACCGCACATGCCTTTCTCATAACCTATCAATGTCTGTCTTAAATTCCAATTTAATGTCAGTCATTTTAAAAACTGCATCCCAAGAGAGTCCTGGAGATGTAAAATAATGACATGGATCACGGTTGTAATACTGTAGACAGGCCTTTCTGAAATTTTCAGACATCACCAAGCAAAAGAATATCAGACTTCAAATACAGATCACGATATTCACCCATAGTACTGAGATTGAATGTATTCCATGCACTTTGAGAATGTTTGTACTTCATCAGATATATGTTCATCTTGAATGTTGCTGTAGAAATTTTTTCAAGTAGTTTCTCATCAAACTTTGTTACACTGTTAATGTAATCATAAGGATAAGCACCTTTCTTTTTTCTACGTTTGAATTTATCATCTTTGAAAACTTCTGATGTGTGTTTGACTGCTTCATCAGGTAAATTACTCGCTAATCTGTCAAGAGAAATGCTTGTTAGCTGTCTTTTTGCAATCTTCAACGTCAATCATCTCGTAAACAGCAAGTCTGTCATCATAGCAACAAACAACTTCTATAACCATATCCCCAATCTGTGTTTAGTGACATGCTTCTGTGTATGATTGATTCAGTTCTGGGTGTACACGTTTGAATCTTTTCTGATATAGCTTCAAAATCTGTGTAAATGGCAAAAGAAACTGGAAACTGTTATATGAAAATATTGAATTTTGATGTCCTGTTTTCTATTTTGGGCACTTTTATTGCTTGATTTCCACTAATGAGAATACAATCAGATTTGTATGGCGTCCTTTATTGCCTACTGTACTCTAGGGTCGACATTGGAAATGGTCGAAATTGAAGAACCAGATCTTCCTCCCTGTTCCTCAGACATATCCACACCCTGTGTAAACTAAATCAGTGCTTGTAACACAGCGAGAGGAAAAAACTAAGGACAAAACACTCCTTGAATACTCATTAATAGGGAAAACCCACAAGACTACATACCATAGTAGTTAACACTCATCCTGATTCAACACCTACTATTGAACAGACCCAAAAAGGCACAGAATACAAATATGTGCAAAACTTCATGGAAATACTGAGCTATTGCTGGTAGTGCATCCAACATATTATACAAGGCTAGTGTTGCTAATTACCCACTCCGTTACCCATGTGATGTGGAACCAAAGAGGTCATTGTTCAATAATATTAATGCAACCTGTATAAAAGAGATGAGAATATAAATCACAGATGAGAAAAATAGAATAGTTAATCTGAATGATATTTCAGATAATATTAATCTCATATTGAAGGAGATGTGAAATTATTTATCTACAATATTAAATATGTGTTCAGAGTAAGGAGATAAAGGGATAAATATAGTATTAAGAGATACCAATATTGATGCACTGATAAAAGAGACACGGAAGACCTATGTGGAAGTGGTGCCAACAACTGCAACATCTGCAGAACCATCAGCAGTAAAAGCGAAAAAGGGTGGTCTAGAGGCACCAAAGAAGAAAACTGTTGAAGCACCCACAACAAATGCTGGAATGGAAAATAAAAATGGGAACATCAAATATTTACCTCAGCTGAACAAAGCTAAGAATCCATCATTTGTGGAAAGCACTCTCTCAGCACAATTTGAATAATTATGAAACTATTCAAATTATCTAATCTTATTTTATAGATGAGTTTTAAATCGTCCAAACACTGTAAAATATATGAATATGTCTCTGTTGATCTGCAGAACCCAATAGTCACAGCAGGTAATAATGCTTCCCAAAGGAAAACAGGATATAGGTTTGTGATAGCAGCAATGAGGCTCATCCTTTTGATTGGTATAATGTATATTTTGATATTGATTTATGGATCAATAAACCAGCAGATGATGGTGCATATGCTGCCACAGATAATGTTGCTACTTTTAATGACGGTCATTCAATCATCCAGAAGATAAACTCTGTCTTCTACCTCAATTCTACATACACCTCTCGTAACTCTGGAAAATGTCTTGGTCAAAAGCAGAAGTTCCTTTTAGGCCGTAGATTTGAATGTGGTGCAATGCAGGATATGAGCACAAACACGCCAATCCTAGCACAGTTATTTGGTTATTGTGAGAATGGTCAAGGTCTACTAGTTCTCCTAAATACTCCTTCCATAAAATAAAATTCTGTCTTCCAGGAATCTGCAGTTTTACACATTCAAATGTGGTAGTTTTGATAACTTGAATATCTGTAAAAGATTTTTCCTTTTTATGTCAGTAGAAATTAAAAAAAGGCTCGTAATTCCCTCGAAAACTGATAAAGGAGTTCGTGTGTACATATTGTTAGTCCCAAAAAGGTCGATTTCCTCAAATTCCGATGTAATCATGGGCTTGATTTGCTTGATTTGTTGTGCACTAGTTTCCCCCAAGCGTAACAAATTGTAGATGCTATTACTAAATCTTTAGGACCAAGGAAGCCAAAAAAACAGACAACCAAATATGCAAATTTACGCCCATTATGTGGGTTGGCAGTGAGCGTGTTTCAGCCACGCACCTATATATGTCTGTCCACAAAAATCGCACCTAGAGAATCAGCCTCTTTATTCTATGTCCATTTACGGCCTTTGATAAAAGACTCTTCTTCCTTTTACAAACACTTTTTGAATACCAAGGCCCATCGAAATATCTATATATTAATATCTCAGGTGCATCATCGGTAAACAGAAAAGTTCCTAGAATAAAGGTGATAGAACAGACTTGTGGGTAAAATTTTGTAGCAGTTATATAAAGTAAACTGTCTCAAGCAATATGGAATGACTTTTCATGAAGGTGTGAAATTGAAGAAATATGAAATTATGCAAATTAGAAAATATATTGATACATGTATGCTGATATTTCAGGGTTTTTGCAAAAGACTACATCTCCTGTGACATAAATTTACTGTCGAATCAATTCGAAGTGATATCAGGAATACTTTTTTTGTCTGAACTAAGAAATATATCATGATCATTCTTTGGTCTGAATTGAGGAACAGAGAAAATGCAAGTCTGTACCAATTCATTGATGTGAATTGAAGAGGGGAATCGATGATGACTTCCTCAGCAAGGCAGGCAATTTCTTCAAATGTGATGACAGTTGACCTCTCATTTTAACACAGAAAGTGATCGCCAAAGACCATACACAGAAATGCCCAGCCATTGGTCCCATCATCAGGAACGTATGAGCTGGTTGCATTCTCAATGCAGGTTCCTTGGGTGACTGTGAGAGGTAAGTTTGACAGGTCTTCATTTCTGGAGACATCTACTATGTATTTCACATCTGGCCTGTCTTTCGGGTGGAAACACATACAATGATCGGATAATTTGCAAAGTCGGAGGCAATTTACTGTCGGAGGCAATGATCCGAGTTAGCCGGCTTTTCAGTTTTGGAAATTAGCCTTTCTAACACAGAAAGATAATTTCTGGTTTGAACCTTTTCCAACTGTATCTGATAAGGGTACTTCAAGTCCAGATTGATAATGTAGATCTACTCAAGTGTGAATCATCTCAAATAAGCCAGGTTTTTTTACTCTCTCTTTGAAGCTGTTATCTTATTCCAACAGTGGACAAACCAGTGCACGTTCATAGAACTTCTGCTACGTTGATTGATAACATCTTCGTTAACGATCCTGACAAACTCCACGCTAGCGGAAACTTTTTTTCTGATATTAATGATCGTTTCTCATAGTTCTGTATTACAACGTCAGTAAAAGATAAACTTCAACAAGTTAAAAATATGTGACTATTCAAGATTCTCTGCTGATCGCTTTAACAATGAGCTGTCTGAAGTTGACTGGAATTGAATAATTGCAAATAAAACAAATTGTGTGAACAAATTAAATTGTTTCATCGTTTTACTACAAGTATAATAAAACTGTTAACAAACACGTCCCCTTTAAATTATCTAATTGCAAAGCAAAGCAGCTATGTAAACCTTAGATAACTAAGGGAATAAGGTGGCAATTAAGGTTAGAAATAAATTATATGCTAGTGGAGACAAAGTTAGGTACAAATACTATAGAAATAAAATTTATACACTGATACGCTTAAGCAAAAGGAGATATAATGATACTGGTAGCCGAAGTAATAAACTAAAGAAGGCCTTCTGACAGGGAATTCCTTTTGCCATCAAACCAACAAAGAAACAGAGTGGTGGATTCCTTGTTACATTGCTTGCAAACATTGGTGTTCCTCTTTGTTGAAGGTATCAAATAGTAATGGCATGCAGAGTTACAATAGATAAAGCAGTTTATTAGTGTATTCTCCAGAGATCAAATAACTAATAAACAGAAGACAGGGTACTATGTTATTAATCTTGATGATAGTGTTGGTCCTGTTACACATTGGGTGGTTATGAACATTAAAAAGAATATAATAGAATATTTTGACAGTTTTTGGTTAAATTGTCAAGAAGAAGTGATAGAAGTATCCAGTAGACTGGCAGTTAATTATTTTTACATCAGCACAAAGTACCAGGGTTTAATGAGTATATTATGCGGATACTATTGTTTCTATTATACGAATGAACGCAGTAGGAGAAAGACATATTAAACATCCTAAAAGTATTTTCCTATACCGATTATGCTTATAATGAGAAATTCATAAAACAGGGTATGTTTAGTGGAAATCATAGCAAAATAGATATAACTGGGAAAGGTGTTAAAGGACCAGCAGGCCACCAGGACCAAAGGTGACAAGGGAGATACTGGTCCAAAGGGAGAGGTCCACAGGGTCCAAAAGGAGAAACTGCTTCAAATAATGATGTTGTCAACAAGGCATTTTGTGACACAACATGCAAAAAAAAAGTGATGACAACCAATTGTTAAAATTAGGAAATCGCAACAGATGGGATGCTGATGGTAAGATTATTTATGACTTGAGTAGAGCACAATATGATGATGAAGCTGTAACCTTGAGGCAGATGAAAGACATCACAGATAAGAAAATAGACATAGATGTTACACGAAACATTGAAAAGCAGGTTGTTGATACCGGATTATCATAGAAGTGACAATAGCGACAAAGATTTGGTTAATAGGAAAGATGTTAACGATAAAGTCTTTAATTTGTATGTATTAAGGGGGCTCGATATGAAAGGTAATAAGGTGATCCATGTAGAAGACCCAATAAGTGCCATTGTTACGATCAGCGTAAGGACACCGAGCGTAAACACAACCCAACAACTTTAATGGCAGCTGACGGAAAAAGGACTAGATCTAACAACATAACAATAAGTCATGTGATACAGAAATACTTGCTAATTTAAGCAGTATCACAACATTTTCCTCTTTGTAAAGGTAGTGTCTTAAATGAGTTCTTGCAAACTGCAACCGAGTTCTTTAGTGAGAAAAATAAACAACAGTGTTAAGAAACAAAGCTTCCAAAAAGCATTAAGTCTAAGTCACCAACTCTTGGAAACATGTTAGTCGTTTGAAAATACAACCACTCCTTGTAACAGTAGAAGGAGGCACAAGTTCCACATGTTCAGCAGCAGGTTTCACAACGGGTAGGGGGTCCGCACTGATTGAAGGAGCTCAGCTGCTGTTTTGCAGCTGGGGGGAAATCTGACAGGGGCACTGATCGCAGAGGCTCGCCTGCTTGTTTTGCAACGAGTAGAGTATCAGATACTGGCACCATTCACAGCAGTCGGCGATTTGGTGGCAGGTTTCACCACTCGATACAACCACATAAGAATGTGGGTCAATCATTTTCTTGCAAACAGCTTCCGTCCAGGTGGATTCACAGGGCCTCTTCATCTTAACGGTCTGTCGCGGTTGCAACTCAGGTCGTGCTTTACTTTTCAGGGTGTAGTAGAAAGCCTGCTTTTGCTTAGAATTTATCAGCTTTTCTTGCGCATCCTGTGGGGGACCTGACTTAGGCTCTAGTTGTTTACTTGACAGTGGTAAGAAATTGTGTCTTCTCCAGCTGAACAGCTTTTGCACTGGGGATGAACCAATTTCCGCAGAGTAAGATATGGGTCAAACTTTGCATGTACTTCCTTCCTCATGATGTTTTCAGAGACTTTCACTCAACCTTTTTGTAGCTTTGTGGATTCTGTGGAG